>NC_057809.1:528387890-528399187 GCF_018294505.1 Triticum aestivum | reverse complement strand
GTGAGGTCGTCTATCCGGCCGGGTGGCCGTTTTAATTTTTGGTTGCGGGGGATCTAAGGCCTCCTCATCGAACTCAGGTAGCAACTTCCGCTTCGGGTAGCTCTTGGTGAGGCGATTACCACCATACTTCGCTGTTGTGTTGAGTACTTTACTCCATCTGATTTGGAGTGTGTCTTGCGCCGCCTTGAGCCTTTGCTTCTGCCTTTTTAGACTCCTCGCAGTGGCAACAAGCCTTTGATGGGTATTTTGTTGCTTCGGGCGTCTGTCCGGTGTTATGTCCTCCGGACTATTATCCTTTGACAGAGTTGGTTTGTTCGGTTTGATTCTCTGCGTTGCCGTGGTCCGGCAGTGGTTCGCCCTGCTCTAACACTAGGTCTATATGATCATTATTTCTGTCAAGGCGGGATTTGGGGCGGCGCTTACGTCGCCGCTTTGACTGCTTCTCGAGGGGACAGCCCTTCGTTGTGTCCTTCCGTTCCTCGTCGTTGTTTTCCTTTGGTGTGTCCACCATGTATACATCATGTGATGAGGTGGACGTCCAGTGCCCTATGGGCAGTGGTTCCTCTTTGTCTCCCGCACTATCGTCCATACCGTCGATGTTTTCGGAGTCGAAGTCGAGCATGTCGGTTAAGTCATCGACAGTGGCTACTAAGTGGGTGGTGGGTGGGTCGTGAATTTCTTCGTCGTCCGCATCCCAGTCCTGCCGAACATAGTTCGGACAGGATCCTCCTGATAAGGAGAGAGACTTAGCGAGTTCAGTATGTCGCCAAAGGGTGAGTGCTGAAAAATATCCATGGAGGTAAATTCCATGATCGGCACCCAATCAGATTCGATAGGAACGGGCGCTGGCGGTTCGGAGTCTGTGGCCGGAGAAGGGTCCGGCAGTTTAACAACACGGCTCTCGTGCAAGGTAAGGTCGATGTTCGTCTCGATTGCCGCTAAGGGTAAGGCCTCCGTGGCGGGGTCCATCCACTCGTCCGCGGAAGGCGCAACTGGCTCCTAATTGAGGGTCGGAGCGGCTGCCGATGCGATCTCCTTAACACTGTCTGATGGGAGAGCTAAGTCATACTCATCGTGACCGCATGGCGCACAAGGCAGAGGCTCGAATCCATCGAAGATCAAATATCCACGGATATCGGCCGTGTAGTTTAAGCTTCCAAACCTGACTTGGTGGCCAGGGGCGTAACTTTCAATCTACTCCAGATGGCCAAGCGAATTGGCCCGCAGTGCAAAGCCGCCGAACACGAAGATCTGTCCGGGGAGAATGGTCTCACCCGAGACCGCATCGTTGTTGATGATCGGAGGACCTATCGGGCCTAAAGGTGACGACACAGAGGAACTCTCAATGAAAGCACCAATGTCGGTAACAAAACCAACGGATCTCGGGTAGGGGGTCCCGAACTGTGCGCCTAGAACGGATGGTAACAGGAGGCAGGGGACACAATGTTTTACCCAGGTTCGGGCCCTCTTGATGGAGGTAAAACCCTACGTCCTGCTTGATTAATATTGATGATATGGGTAGTACAAGAGTAGATCTACCACGAGATCAGAGAGGCTAAACCCTAGAAGCTAGCCTATGGTATGATTGTTGTTCGTCCTATGGACTAAAACCCTCCGTTTTATATAGACACCGGAGAGGGCTAGGGTTACATAGAGTCGGTTACAATGGGAGGAGATCTACATATCCGTATTGCCAAGCTTGCCTTCCACGCCAAGGAAAGTCCCATCCAGACACGGGACGAAGTCTTCAATCTTTTATCTTCATAGTCCGAGAGTCCGGCCAAAGGTTATAGTCCGGCTATCCGGACACCCCCTAATCCAGGACTCCCTCAGTGGGCGAGGGAGATAAGATGCATAATGCTACAAAATGAACCAATCCCTCTTCCCATAATACAAGAGTGTTTTGAACACTGCTGTACTGTACAAAACGTTCTTATATTATGGGACGGAGGGAGTAGCTGTTAATGTAAGTACAGTGATAGACCACGTTCAGTCCTTACAAGAGGACTGCAGAGCTAAACCTCTTCAAAAGCATTGGGTTGATTCTAAATTTATGTAAGAGTCCACATGGATCTTATAATGTCCACCAAATGGACGATTACGAGGCTAACATGTGTAGTGATGCTACATAATCAAACAGCTATGAAAGTAAGTATGGTCATACATGGCAAGAGGTACTCACAAGAGCAATGCAGTGTGCAGTATAGTTGCGAGATTCTGTGGTCCCTTGAGAACAAATGTTCTTCTACTAACAGTTTTCGTACAAGTGAGACATTAAGGCAAATGCAGAAATGTAGTTCAAATTGTGATGTGATATCATAGATAGTACCTTACGCTGCAGCCGAGACCAATGTGTAACAAGATTATTCCAGTCACCGTCGGATAAATGTAGCACCGGAGACTTTACAGAAATTTTGTTCAGAGGCTTGCCATTGAAGTGCGCTTGCCTCAGCTAGGAACGATACTTCATCGACGAGTGCTTGAAAAGCGCAACCAACCCTTGCTCGTCATCACAATCCAATTTGCTCCTTGCCTATTTAAAAGAATGAAATCTTGTGTCTTCTGTCAGCAGAAACATATGTAGTAATGACCATGAATAACATTAGTACATTACCTACGCGTAAGTTCCGGAGGAAGATTGGAAATTGTTCTGTGTCTGCGGTATAATCTTTCCATGAAGGAAAGATGCGCACAAAGTTCCTGACAACAACATAGGCTTCGTCTTCTAAACTGTGAAGAAATGGAACAGGGGTCCTATTTGGTGCAATTGGGGCTCTCTCTGGTTCGAAAAGGGATTTGGCAACTGGATTTGGTGTACTCTTTGCTAGAATGGGGGTTTTGCGTCGTACAGCTGGTGCTATGTCAAATGGCATAATCATATTGTTTGCTGCAGTTGGGGTCTGCTGAGTTGGGGCATCAGAAATGACCAGTGTAGTAGGGCTAGAGTCTACTATAGTTGAGGTATTTTGTGGGTCAGGTGATATTGCAACTACACCTAATGGGCTATTTGATTTATCAGGTGCCACTACCTTTTCCAAATACTTTGCTTGTGCTCCTCCATGATCAGCAATCGCCCTCTTCCTTTTGAACGTCTGATACACAAGAATAGCATTTGAATGGATAAATATGTATGATGACAGATGGAATGTGTACTGAAAATGGATAGGCAGGGCGTATTCACATACACAATGTGTAAACTAAGCTAATGGCAGTTCAACAAAGTAGAAGCAATGCAAAGCATCAGTTGCAAGATATGTGCGAGCAATGTAACCTTGGAAAGTTAGAGCAAGTACCTTGATGGGTGAATAAGATAGGGCATCTTCCTCTGACTCCTCCACTAGGGATCTACATTGACATAGGTCTCCCTCTAGCTCAGAATCACTATTAGGATCATATTCTGAGCATGAATCTGTAGGTGGAGAGCGTTTGCACTACATTGCATCCAGACTTGATTTCAGTCCCTTAATGCCAAGTTTGACAGCCATGGCATTGTTCTGCTTTATTCTTTTCATGCGCGCAAGCTCATAATCATTATGATGCTGTTCATAATCTGAGATTCATGAAAACGTAAAAAGTAGTCAGATTATCTATGAAATGCATTGCGGATTCAACTCGGAGAGTGTCTCCCTATAAACCCCTGCATATGCAAAGTTCACCTCTCCAACCGTGCTGACCAGACCACACACAGAAATACAAACCCCTTATGTCTCTACAACAGGCAGGCACACATTTCAAAACTGAAGTAGGAACATTAGAATCATATGAAATTCGTATTTGAACAAATAAACTAAGCAATTATGAGTGGCGTAATGTTTAGCTTCAAGGGTGGAGTGTTGGTAGTGCGACACAAAGCAAGTAGGCAGATTGTATTCCATGTAAAAGACCGAAACCTATGTAAAAGCTGGAAATGACACTTTCTTTCTATACAATGCAGTGTTCGTTACCCACACATGATGGAAGAGATCACATAAAGAAATACTATTCACTCATGTCTACGGTTCCAGTATTTAGAAACAAGGTGGTCCACCCTAAAAGAATATTGACAACAAATATGACAAGGCAAGCATAGATGTAGTGAATCAATCATTTACTTGTGAGCTTACTAGGACAAGTATGCAGAATTGTAACTGCAGTAAGAGACCGTCCAAAATCTGAATGAAGAAGTTTGTCTAGCACTTATTGTTTGAAACTAATCGACGTGAATAATTGGATATTATATCAAATGAGTAAGAAAGACAAGTAAAATTGTCAACAAACCTGGCTTGCGGTAGTAATCTGGGTCAATGTCACTATGAACAACAATTCAAAATGACTAGTTTCTGTTCCGAGGGCCGGAATTTTGAAAACCCTGTGAACTTTAGAGGTACTAAAGATTACCGAAATACATCTGAACCATTAAGTGTAGGTAGCACTGAGCACACAGCAAACCCTAATGACAGTCCTGCCTAATGAGTAATGAGTCAATTAGAAAATGGGTGATGAGGAGTGGCTGCTGAGTGTTCAGGACGTATCTCAGGATAAATCGGGTTGGCTTGGTGGGTGCTGCACGCCTGAGCCCTGAACGGGCTGGGAAGGTAGGCACGGCAGCGCGCCCGGGCAGCGGTGACGCTGTTGGGTGAGTGGCTCCTGGCCTCCTGTTAGTCTGGCGTCTCCTCCTAGAGTCATGCCGTCCGGGGAAGGCAAGTCGCCGGCGAGGCAGGCGGCTGGGGGCGAGTAGAGATCGGAAGCGCGCAGCAGAACAGAGGGGAATCGGGGCCTGGCATGACCCAATATCCCAGGGTGGGCTGGCCCACCATGGGCACCCTGTAGAGATACACACCCGAGCGGCAAACATGCATTTTCGAAACTAATTTAGGAACATTTAGGTGACCAATTAAACAACTCTGTTTTAATAATATCATATTCGTATTTGAACAACTAAGCTTGTTTAGCTTGATGGGTGGAGCAGTGTTATTATGACACGAAGCACGTATTCTGATCGTATAGTGATCATAAAAGAGGGAAACTCTAAGAATATTTTTTTAGCAAAAGAGGGATTCCCCTCCGATTTCTATTAAAGAAACCACCACGGAACCAACATGATCAATTAAACCCTAAGCATGATCAATTAAATCGTATTATGGCTGTGCCATGGCAGATTTGAAGCTACAAACCGGAGAAATGATATTTAGCATCCATTGTTTGCTTTGAACTAAGAGCTGAAAAGAAAGTAGAGTAACCAAGTTAAGATCTATTTTCTGGTTGAGATAAAAAAGTTGAGGAGATATGAAGTACCACCTCTCTTGCGGCGTCGTGTAGGCATCGGGGGTGCGATGGCTGTCGGTGGCGTTGAAGCAGATCTGCGACGGTAGACGGGTGCATCGGGGGATAAGTCCCGTTGCGGTGGACGAGAAGGTCATGTGAGTGGCCCTGGCAAAGAGGACGACGGCGCCGATGAAGCGAGAGGACGCGATGCAAGGCTATTGCTCTGTCATCGTGGATGAGAAACGTCCATCTCTAACAGTGGACGACGCGGTCTTGGTAGGTGCTCCGGCATGGTGGGGGACAGTGGCGATGGATGTGGTGGAGGACGGCGGCGATGGATGGGGTGGTGGACGGAGGCTGGTGTGGGGATGGGGTGTTCTAGCGCGGATGGTGTATGAATGGGAAAATGGAGGGAGAGGTACGGGGAACAATGCTTTTGGGACGCGCCTGTCTGAAATATGGGAAAGTTACGAACTTAGCCCCCGTTTAAAATTTGGACGTCTCGTCGGTTGGGGATAGGACGGTAATCTCGCATCTCGCCAATATTTGCCCAGAGTGATTTCGGGCGAGGAGAGGGTGGTTGGCGCCCATGGTTGGCGCCCACAGTGTATGAACGGGGCTGACAGGTAGGGCGGTTGTGTCACGTCTGAGTGAAGTTACAAACTTGCCCCTATTGAAAATATTTGCCTACATCGATTTCGTCCTAGTCGAGTTTGTTTTGCCGCCCACCGTGTATGAATGGGGAATGGAGGGAGAAACAGAGGTCTTTCAGACGAGCTTGAATCAAATAAGTTTTGCGGCCCATGTTTGACGTCCACCGTGTCAAAATGGGTTCAGAGGCAGCCGTGTCACGTCTAATTGAAGTTACTAACCTACCCCTATTTAGAGCAGTGGAAATCGGGTCGATGGATTGTCTATGTAATGGGTAGACAGTAATTTCCATCTCCCAAACACTTTGCTTCGGGCAGCCGACCTGGGAGTGGACATTTTGCTGCTTCTTTCGAATTTTGGGACAATAAGCATCCACGTTTACCCTGGCAACTAAATTCAAATCCATTTTGTATTCCTATATGAATCTTTATAAATCATTCTATGTGTTTTTATATATCTTCAAAAGGACGACAAAGAGGTATTCCACTGTCATATATGAATATGGTTTACAAATGCCGATACTCAAATTCAAAAACTAGAATCCAGTTTAAGGTGAATTCGAATATTTGGAACACTTCATGTCCAACTCAAATGTCACACGCAGCATAATGTGTACTCCCATTTAGATATGTACACAAGCGATGTATCAAGATTCAAATACCGAGTCAATCAACCAAGAATGTACATAACTAATAGACATATAAACACTTATAGAGTATATGGATCAATAATATCAACTAACATACATAAGCCAGGCCGCTGTACTTTTTTTGGCTACAACAACATCTTTTTTAGCCAGCATCTTGGCCCTTTCCGATGCGTGCCACTTATGGTCCATCTATACTACTACTATTGCTGAATGCAAATTCAGCCCGATTGGCATATTTGTAGGTCTGGCATAGCAATCCAAATGAAATGTCTCCGAGTCTTATCAATTAATACAGACTTGTGCTCAAATAAAATTACAAACAAAAAAACAATTATTACATGATCTCTAAAACAAATGGTTTGATTGATTACATGAACAGACAACACAAAGGTTATTCAACTATGGAAAGAACATTTCACCTATGATTTACCAAGTAGGAATTTAATTTCCTTTTTTCCTTCAGGACCTTAACAATCTGGTCAGTCTCAGCTTGCTTCTTTTTGAAATCCACCAAATATTTAATGGTTGTCTTGAGTACTGCTTGTGATTGTGCTGTTTGCTTCCTCAACATGTCAACTTCATCTCTAAGTGCAGAAGCAGAATCTCTTTCTACCACTAGTTTAGCCTCTAGAGCATCAGCAGTTGGCAATTCATTATGCACGATTGGGTCGGTGCCACTGCTGTGGGATGATGCAACGTCCATGGGGACCTCACTCTTTGATCTTGGGCTAACCTGTTTTGCCATTAAAGTTCTGATTGGATTCAGAAAAGTTGAAGTTAGCAAAACATCTCAACTGGGAGTTATAATAGCAAACCAGTTAAACAAACAAGGAATTAAAGAGTTTCAATTGGATGCTAAAAAGTAGTTATTAACTTCATTGTAACCCCCTGTTGCAGCAGCAAAGCAGTTAAACAAACAAGTAGATATTTAAGTTAAGGCAAACATGTAATTCTTAACAGTAAGTATCAAACACATAGATAGGCGCAGTCTACAATATGATTAACAGGCTGTGCCATTATGTAATCAGTAGCAAACTAAATTAAGCCAAGCAACGTAATTGAACAATTTTGCAATAAGTGGCTAACTAAAATTCCGAGAAGCAGGTAACTGAACTTACGCTAGTTCTTTTTACAGGCACATTGCAACTTCTTTTTCGCTTACAAGGTTGTACGAAGGAGTCCATGGCATCAACTGCTTGGATACGCAGTCCCGATACTTCTTTCTTCCCACACTTCATGGGTAAGTCGAATGGTTAATCTCGTAAGATGGTGCGTCCTTGATATGTTATATGAGGACGTGTAGTCAGACTAGTTGTAGCCAAACACATCACACTGGCTTTTACTGTATATTTCATGCGATTACTTTTGGCATATCGAGATCTAAGAAATCTACAATAGGATGAAAAGACTAGCATCCTTCACATTATTGGCGAACTCAGTTCATAGAAACAAGCAATTCAACCATTTTGTGGGTAAATCAAAAGCGCCACTGGAATATTTTTCACTATCCAATCATACACGCAAAAAGGGGTGACGCCACCATAGGGGCTGGTATGGGCGGCCGCCTCAGGTGGCTGGAAAGTGTGCACCTAGTTTGAGTCGTCCAGGTTGGCCCATGCTAGTTTTGTTCGTCCCAACGCACGAGCAGGCAATGTAAAAAAATGAAGAAAAATGTTTCAATTTGGATGGGCCAATAACATAAGTGCAAGGCAGGCCCAAACGAGCGCCTCCCATATCGATCGACAGCAAGAAAAATCCCAATTCATTCGCTCCAGCCTCCAGTTTGGTTTGCTCCTAACCTAGCCGCCGCTGGACAGACCGACACAACACTTCCTCGCGCCCTCGTTGAAGGGCGGTCGCCGGGCTTCAAGCAAATGGAAGGACAAGAAGATGAAGATCCAACCCAGGGTGTAGCATGCGTGGGAGGCAGCGGCGGCAGCACGGGCATGGCATTGAGCTTGCACAAACGGACAGTCGCAGCTTTCAAGAGTAGCATGCGCAACGAGCAGGTACATCACATCCCTGATTATATCTAATTCAACTCTTCAATTTCTGGCCAATACGTAAACCTGACGGTGTTGTAAAACTGCTTGTATGTAGGGAATCTATGAGAAAATGAAACCAATTTCTACTTATTTTATAACTCCCCCAATCAATACTGAACTGACAGAATCTGATGTATCTAATCAAGTTTCCGGTGCAAACATACAAGCTCATGTTGTTCTTGAGCCTGAAGTGTCTAATGAACAGACTGCTAATGAAGGATTTGATGCAAACATTTTATATGTTCCTGGTGATGAACATATAGTGTCTAATGAGGGATCTAATGCAAGCATTTTGCAAGCTCATTGAAGGATTTAGTGTCTAATGATGATCTACTATGTTGAGAGAGATAGAGATTTGTAGGCATTGGTGACAAGCAAATTATAGTGCATTTTCATAGCTTGAGGAAACATCGAGGCGATCTACCAGAAAGTCCCCGTATCATGACAACATAGCATAAATACTTTTCTAATCTGTTGTTTGAAACTATTGGCATACTTGTGCAGGATAGATATATTGGTATGCAGTTTGCGCACTGGTTATACGTGCAATTACACTTCGATATTTTCAGCCAGAGAACGAATAATTCAAGCAGGTACAGACCATGTTTGTAGTCCTTGTACACCATGTTGCATTTTGTGTTTTTGGTGCTTGCATCATTTAGTGTTTATAATCTGAACTACTTTGGATCATTAGTTGGTTTTTGAAGTGCATGTAGCTTCACATTTCTCAAGTTATGTTGATTTCCGAAGTGCAAGTGCCTTCGTATTTTTTAAGTTAAATATTCGCCCCGGTAACTTGAATTCGTGGATCATCCACTGCACACAAATCATACACGAATGCCAGTACGAATTAAATGAAATGCAGTGACTTACGCTAGCTCGTTGTACAGGCTCACTGCAGCTCTGCTTGCGCTTGGGATGTTCCATGTACAAGTCCATGTTACCACTTGCTTGGATGTGCACGCCTTGTGCTCCTTGCATCCACCTCTGCATTTTTGAGACTGTGAATTGTTGATCAAATAAGAGGAATCGACCTTGATGTTGTACCGGAGGACAGATACTTACAAGGTTATACGGGTGTGCAGGATGCGTACCAGATCCCATAGCACCGTCATGCTTCTCTAAAAAATAGATTTTCTTGTTTCAGATGATATCTCCAGAAGAAATAAGAGTTAAAGTCAGAGTTGCATAGGCATGTAAGCTAAGAGAGCAGTGAAAGGATATCCAAACATCGTCGGAACAGTGCACAAGGGAGTGATGTGTGGATACCTAGTTCGGGCCGGCGTTTGGGCATGCTCGCCTAGCTAGAGTGCGGGTCACTTCAGAGCCGTTGAGGGTGATGCGATGGCGTTGGCTGGCCGTGCACGGATGCAGATCTTGAGTGGCAGCGGAGCGCTACGATGCGGTGGACGAGACCGTTGGTGAAGCCCCAACGGCCTCGAGGGGCGGAGGTGTGACGATGTCCTCGGTGAAGTAGCCCCGGTGAGCTGGGAGACGGCGTCGGTGAAGCGCACCTGATGCAGTGGAACTCGGTGTCTGTGAGGCACGTCGGTTCCGGCGGCCGACGTTGTCGGTGGACGAGGGCGTAGATGAGGTAGCTCCGGTGCGGTGGTGAAGCGCGACCGTTGTCTTCGTCGTTGTCGTCCCGCACAGAGGTGGGGAACGGTGGGGAAAGAGACGAGACAAGGGGCGATTCGAGGGTTGGCGGCGAATTAGGGACTTGAGCAATCTGGGCGCGGAAGGGGACGGTGGAGAAGAGAGATTTTGCAGGGCTGGAATTGGGGCCGCCAGATATTTCAATCCGAAACGTGGAAGCGCGAACTTATATTGTCGTTGTCCTTTTTGGGGGGGTGGCTGGGTGCTACGCGTCCGTCCGACACACGTGACCACCCCGACAGGACTATGCTTCGGTGCCTTAAGGCACCTGCCTTTGTGTCCATGACATGTTAGCCCAACAGGTGGCTGGCCCACATGTCAGTGACCCAAAGGCAGTTGCCTTTAAGGCACCGAAGCAGTGTCCACCCCGACATGACCCTGGTCTGCCTGGTGCACCTACATTTGAGAATGCAAATGAATCTTCTTTCATTTGCAAACAAATCTGTATGTATTACCATGCCTGTGTTTTCCTTGCAATAATTAGTCATTTGAAACAAGATACTCCATCCGTTCACTTTTGTAAGTCGTTTCAGACAACTTAAAATGAACTGTTTTGCACATTGTCTGAAATGTCTTCAAGGTCTTATAAAAGTGAACAGAGGGGGTACTATAAATTAATTAATGAGGAGTTATTTAAAAAATCGAAATGGTACCCACGCTAACGTGGATTAGAGTGTGTGTCACATAATTAGTTATTTGAATTAGAGTGTGTGTCACGTAGTTAGTTATTTGAATTAGAGTGTGTGTCACGTAGCGATCTCCAATTCTAACGTGGATTTTGCATTTCACTGTATCCACACTACTTTTTTAATACAAATTCATATGTATATGATGAACACCATGGTAGTGAGAAAACTTTTGGATGGATTCAAACATATGACCTACAAAATAGCACAACAAACTGAGTCAATGTCAACTTTTCAAAACTTAATATGGCACGAATTCGAAATAATTACCCGTATGCCTGGTCCTCGGTTCAAATCTTACAATGTACACCAAATTGAAACATCGATATTAAGTCTCGTACTATGTACATTCAAATGTTGTTTTTA